>NW_020219297.1:481180-504389 GCF_003070985.1 Temnothorax curvispinosus | reverse complement strand
TGTAGAAGGCGGACATTCAAAGGTTTGTTGTGCACAATTTCACTGCTTTCATCGCTGCTTTGAACGATCTCATTACTCTGAAGCGCTGCATTCTCGACATTTGGAGGTAATAAATTCAAGGAATCGGTCTCGACACTCTTCAGTGGTATTGCTTGAGACGCTCTCACTGATTTCCTTTTATCGTCAGCATGTTCTTTACTTACATCAATACTTCGGTGCATCAAACGCTTCGAGGATTCCTTTTCAAGCGCGACCGATTGTCTCTTGGTGTTGCCATTCAAAGCACCATCTTCCGTCAGTATATCCTGAAAGGGATTCTGATCCTTTGCACTGTCATTTTTCCTTTTTCGAGAAATACGTGGCTTTGATTTCAAAATTTTCTCACTTAGGCTAAGATTATCGTCCTCTTCATCTTCCTGCAACCTTTCTCGCGAGACTCCTCTGTCCGAATCGCTATGAAGCTCAGAATAATTTGCTTGTTTCTTCCGTAATTTTAATGGAACGGTTACCTCGGTATCATTCAAAGCACTCGAAAAGGCATTGTTAGTACTCTTCCTGTTATTTGCTGCTCTCAAATGAACCTTTCGCTTTCTTAACTCAAGCTCCTTTTCCGACTCAGACGTTGAAGTTTGCAATATATTGGTTTTAACTATCGCTAAAAAGATAACATATGTAAGTATTACGAATCTAGAATACAAAGTTAAACATTCCGCCTGTTTATACCTGCGCTATAATTGTGTCTTGAGCTTGTCGAAGCAGCGTGATCGCTATCGGAGAGATCCAAATTTTTCCACCATTCCAAACGATCCTGGCTAGACTCCATCCGCGAACTAAGGTCCAGCTGTCTGGGTGTTTCGTTTACAGTGTGACTCAAGGAATGCCGCGGAAACGTTTTCTCCTGCAAGTGATCGTACCAGAATGTTTGTTCTGCGGGGAAAAAAAAGAATGCATTGAAGTCTCGTCGAATATCATTTTCGAGTTTTACTTTGCTCGTGACAGTCACAGAAATAATGAAGGGGAGATGTTCTTACCTTCGTCCATGATGTTTGTGTCCGGGTCGAGAAGTCCGGAACCGGTGGATCTACGGATGGAGCTTCGTTTCCGAATGTATGATTTTCTCTTGGCCATGTTTATAGATTATCTTACACGATGGAAGAATACTGTATCTCTAACTCAACGCCACTTGAGAATGCTCGAGGTCCTAAAGCCTCTCGATCGAACCCACTACTTCACATCTTCGATCATTGCGAAAAACCGCGCAAATTCTACCGTCGACAACACAGATGACCAGACCACAAACGACGCGAGGTTAGGTTAGGTTACACTCGGTCACGTGATCATAGGTCGATGAATTCGATGGTCAGTTTCGAGAATCGATTAGCAGTTTATTTTTATTGAATAAGAAAAAATACAATTTGGATGACTTCGATAAAAATGTTAAAAAAAATATTTTGTTTTGGATCTAAAATATATAAACCACTTGTATATCAAACAAATACGTTTCATCTATTATATATTTTATCTTTTTAAGATAATGTTCCTGTGATTGTTACAGGTAACATTTTAATTGTATATTCTTATAAAAAAATTCAATTTATAGATAAAAATTATATGCTGAAAATAATGCGATAAATGCTCAAATAATGTGATGAAAATAAAAATTATTGAATGTGAAAAAAATAAAAATTGTTTTAAAATTACTCCACGGGAGATGTAGCGTTTGATTAATAATTTAATTTAAGATTTAAGACAACGAATTACATATATTATAAATCTTATTAATCAATACCATCAATACCTTGTGTTTTACCTTTAAATAATGGTCTGTTAAATCAATATTTAAAAGCAATTTTAGCGCAATTATATGAATTATACTAAAAGAGATTATAATGTATTATGTACAATATTATCTTGTAACACAACATTTACAACAAAGTTACGTTCTCCTTCGATTAATTTGCTACATGTACTGTACATGGATATACATATATAATTAAACAGCGCGTATATACAAAGCGAGTACAAGTCTAAGTTTTTTGTTTCTTATTGCTCGGCCCGCTCTCGGCCTGATCGTCGTTTTGAAAAATCGTTTTTGGCTGCGTTCTCTTGTACGCGGGCGCGATCCAGTATGGTTCTTCCTCGGCTATCTTTGCGTACTTCAAAATAGCTTCTCTAGGATCCTGGTCGTCCTCAATCCGCTTACTCAGCCCGAGATTGCGGATGACGTAGGAGCTGAGCGTCCCTCCGGAGGACGCGACTCTGCCACCCTGGCCGGAAGTGATGGGCAGATCAGGACGCCTCGACTTCATTGGATCGAGCCTGTCCTTCTCCATCTGCTTGCGTACCGACTTGGGCCTGTCCTGACGGAACAGGGGTAGCGCGTGAGGCGTTATAATCTGCTGGGTAGACATTATCTCAATGTGCTTCTGTTTCATGTGCGTCTTGACGACGCACAGCTTGGCGCCCCTCATGCTCTTCTTCGGATCGTAATACACCTTGACGATGCCGTTGCCGCAGCCGACGAACACCTGATTCAATTTCGGATGCCACAGAGTCTTTATCACGTGCGAGTTCGTCACGGGGATCTCTCTGACCAGGTCGAACGTCTTGCTGTCGTAGAACAGCACCCTGCCGGTCGTCTCCCCCTTGTTCAGAGATTCTCCCGTGACGATCATCGAGTCGTCCGGACTGAACATGCAATCCGTGGTGTCGTAGCGCGAGAACAGTCCTTTAGCCTCGAAGATCGGCGTTTTGAACGCCCGCAAGTCCCACAGTTTCAGAGTGTCGTCGCAGGCCCTGCTCGCCAACATCTGTCCGAGATACGAGAAGCTCAGGCTGGACACCTCGCTGGATTGTGCGTGCGCGCCTCGCAGCACGAGGGACGGGTTCACGAAAGTCTTTCGGTGGTCCCACATCTGGATCGAGCCATCTATACAACCGCACGCAACGGCCGCGCCTTCCCGGCTGTAGGCGCACGTGGTGGGAATGGTCTTCACGCCGTTCTGCGCCCTGCACTTTATCAGACTCTTGTGTCCGCGCGGCCTGTACAGATTCCATATCCGGCAGGTGCTGTCCTGAGAGCAGGTCATATATTCCTCCTTGGCGAACGGATGCCAGCAGCCGCTGTTCAGACTGGCGGTGTGGCCCTTGGTGCGCGCCATATCCGTGATGTACTGATCGCCCTTGACGGTCTCGCATTTCTCAAAACCGTCCCGGTCGAGGACCTTCGCCTGCGCGGCTCCGGAGATCACCAGGATCACGTCCCCGGTCGTGGAATACTGCAGACACTTGATGGGATGATTCTCGCAGGGCTGCAAGGTCCTGAAGCTCTTCATGGACGTGTCCATGCCGGCGAAATCCCAGAAACAGACGTCGTAGTCGATGGATCCGGACGCCAGTCGAGCTCCGGATGGATCCGCGGCGATGGCGATCACCGCTTTAGTGCCGTGAGTCATCGAAACCTCGTGAGAACAAGGGATCTTGTCCCTCAATGTTAACTCTTCTTCCCCTTCAGTGTCCGATGATTCTTTATCGTCGTCGTCGTCGTCATCGTCGTCGCTTTCATTCTTCTCAACCTTCTTCTTTTCTGCAATTGAATCTTTGATTGCTTCTGAAGTAACTGGCAAAGATGGTATTGGTGGGCCAATGAAATCATCATCATCATCGTCGTCGTCGTCGTCGCTCACCTCGTCCTCTTTGGATTCCGCGACTTCGTCGGATCTTTCCTTCTCGACTACGGCTGCTTTATTGCTGCTGATGGTCTTGGTGATGTTCTCCAGCATCTCCTGCACGTCGAAGGATTTAGCTTTCTTACCGAAGCCCGTGATGCCCATCAACTTCTGCATATTTTGAGTCTCCTCCTCGTCCTCCGGCTTGATCTCGTCCATCTTCTTCACATTGTTCTCCTCGCGTTTCTTGCCGAAAGTGCCGAATCCGGAGGTCTCGACGGGTGCCTCGGGCGCCGGTTTATCCAAACTGGCGCTTATCTTGCCGAAGGTTATGATCTTCTTCGAATTCATATTTTTGGACGACGGCGACTCGGCTATTAAATCCACATGCAGTTCCTACCTGTACAATATAACAATACAATTTAATTTATAATAAAATGAAGGATTTTGATGATAAAATCTTACATTCGCAATTATATGCGTCTTCTGAAGTTTGTTATGGTTTGTTGTGAATATTTTGGAGTAACCAAACCGATGGTCGAATAATGACAAGAGAGAAGCCTAAGAAGCTTAGAATTTTGTCCGCCGTTGGCGCCGTTTAGCGCGGGAGCTCTGGCGGAAGTGTAGCTGTACGCTAGCTGACGGTAATGACGAACCTAACCTCGAAAACATTGCGACTTGCCGACGGACTCTAGCGCGACTTAACCTACAGCGACTACGCGTTACTTCGCGATCGAGATGTTTCTCTCTGCGTCGTTTTAAATAATACTTAATAAAACGTCGACTGTCTTCGAAGTGAAATGAAGTTTCAAAACCGCCAAGTGACATGGTCCACCCTGGAGCTCACCGGACTCCTGGAGGACGAGGATTCTCACGTGCACTTCACGAGGGCCGTCAAGCATCTCGCGTTGCATCCGTACCACTTGAATAATGTTCAGCGGGGTCTTAACCAGATTTTGAGATCGTCGTTGAATTCCTACGACAGAGAGTACGCTATTATCTATATTTTTTACACACACAAGCACAAAATATCTATTTCTTTGATTCTCAGTTATGCATGTACTTCATTCAATGTTTATAACAGTGAGATAAAGATTAAACGATTATTATTTATTATTAAAATATAAGTATCTTTTCATTGCCATTTTATTATTATGATTTGTCACCTGCACTCAAGTAGTACTATGTAATAATAATAAATTACATGACAAAGTATGTAATATGTTAGATTACTTTGACAAATGATGAAGTATATTATTAAGAAATTTACAATAGAATTTAACAAAATAATTTTTTATTTTAGATTAAAAGGGTTTGTGCTGGCTTTTAGAAATCCTAAATTGCTTAGCAATTTGGGAAAAATGCTGTACGACTCTCCCTTCATTCATATTGACATTGAAGTAGATTTTTATCTGTTTTGTCCAACGGTCGGATCTTTTCTAAAAGGTAAAGTAATCTTATATTTTTGCTAGCTGCTACGTGTGTTCTGTAAACTGATTTATAATAATTTCTATTATGTTACAGGGATAGTGAAGAAGAAGGGCTTTGACCATATCGTAGTGCTCGTGCACAAAATATATACTGTATCTATTCCGAAACCAGACGATACGGAAGAATGGATAGGTGAATCGGTCGAGATTGGGCAGGAAGTGAAATGCTGCGTAACTCAAATAGATAACAGGAGCAAACCCCCTTTCATCTGCGCTACTTTGAGGTCCGATTACTCACAAGGTTGTAGATTATCAGAAAGCATAATAAATAATATTGATAGCGTGGACAGTGCAATTGGAAGTATGAAGGGCGCTATAAAGATCGATGTTTCGGCTAATGGAGTGCCAGAAGACGGTAGTGTTTCTGAGACAGAGAGGAAAAAGCATCGGAAGAAACACAAGAAGTCTCGTGAAAACAATTCAAGCATTGCCTGTAAAGTTGAAAATGAATCGGAGTCAAACGATAACTTGGGAAATGATATTTCTAGAATTGTCAAATCCGAGAAGAAACCGCATCATCATAGTATGCAAGATACTATATTAAATACTGACGATTCTTTGAATAATTTGGAAGTTGATAATAGCTCTAAAAAACATAAGAAAAGTAAGAAAACGTCCAAGTTACTGGTTAATGATGATACAATTTTGGATGAAGCTGCACAGTCACGTAAAGCTGTGAAGAGAGAAAATTCCATTCCATTAGATAGCATTACTGAAACAGAGACGAAGAAGAGAAAGAAACATGCAAAGAAATCTAGAGAATTTGATTCAGAGAACGAAGAAAAATTAATTAATACAGATAACATCACTTTCAGATGTATTAAAACTGAAAGAGTAGAGCATTTAGATAGTGTTTCTGAAACAGAGACGAAAAAGAGAAAGAAACACGCGAAGAAATCTAGAGAACTTGACTCAGAGAACGAAGGAAAAGTAATTAATAATACGGAGAACACTATTTCCAGATACATCAAATCTGAAAAAGAAGAGCAATCAGATAGCGTTACTGAAACAGAGACGAAAAAGAGAAAAAAACATGCGAAGAAATCTAGAGAGAACGAAGAAGAAGTAACTAATAATACAGAGAACACTATTTCCAGAACTATTAAATCTGAAAAAGAAGACCAACATACGGATAAGAAGCATATTATATCAAATGCCGACCTTTCTTCAAGTAATTTAGAAGATAGCGTATCCAAAAAACACAAGAAACACAAGAAGGCATCTATGGAAATGTCAGATTCGGAATCAAAAGGTCACTTTGTTAAAATAAAGATTGAAAAGCAAGATCCAATTGTAGAGAGAATTATAAACGAAAGCCAAACGTCAAGTAACGAGACTCAAAACATGCAAAATTTAAGTAAAAATTTAGAAATGCCTAAATTTATAAAAAGAGAAGTTTCCATTGAATATGATTCTTTTGAAAAAGAGAGGAAAAAGAGTTCTAAGAAACACACGGTAACTTCAACAGACTCACAGTTGAAATCTATTAAAATTAAAACTGAAGACTGGACATGATCAACTATGTTATGAAATAACAGGATTATAGCAACAGCATATAATACGAAACATAAAAACATTTTATTCATAGATACAAATTATTGTAATGTACACGTTGTAATTGTCGTGTACTCTGTGAAATGGGAAACATTTAAAGATTTAAAGTTGTGTATTACATCGTATATCAGCTGGAGAGATTACGAATTATACACATTCGATTTATTCCAATTTTTTTTTTTTATTATTTTTCTTAAGCAATTCTAACAAATATACGAGTATTTATAAACAGTTATGTATAGATTTCGATCTTTTGCAATTATGAGGAATTCTCTCTATTAAACATCTAACAACGATTTGTACTTAGAAGATATTAACACCGTTAATATCTGGCCGATTTATCTGAACATCGATAAATCATCGCGTATCGGAGTACACGATATATTACTTGATAATTTTCTCATTAATACACATGATGTAAATAATCACATAATTTCTCACACATTGTATGTAAAGAAGAATGTCTCGCCTGAGTTTATACACTGGTAGCAATTAATATAGAAACGTGTGGAAAATATTATATTTCAAAATTCGCACTACCTCGGAATTTGACGGCCAAATCGTGTTCTCCAAATATCGCGAACTTAGCCTTCGAAATATGAATTTGCACGTTTCAGTCTGTCTTATTTCACTCGAATTATATTCTCATGAAAAATGTGAGATTTTTAAATAGGATATCTTTTTATTAATCGTGACCTCTTGCCAAAATGTATTCTAATAACTTTAACGGATCCGTTGAGAGTATAACAGAATTCTCCTATTCCAAAATACCGTGTATTCTGAAGCTGTTGTACATAGGAAAGAAGTTCTCGCAACAATCAGCTCGAATTCATACACAAGAGATTCACCACCATTTATTTATACCGAATGTAGTTAGACACCAAGATGTCTTGTGAATATTTGTTATTTTTTTAAATATCGGACAATAAATTACAGCAGTATGTCATGTTATTTACAGTATTTTCTTACCTTACCACATTCCACTCGGGTCTCTAGAAATATTACTGCGATATTTTCGAGTCGTACGTTATAAATGAGATAGATGGGATTGCTAGATTGCAAGCATCGGATCGTATAATTCAGTTAAAGATGTATCATTTTTAGATAGTGCGTTCGGAAGTCCATATTTGCACACATAACGAGTAAACTCCATTTATCCCGTATGTTCACCGAGTTGAAAGATTTTAGATTTATTTTCTAAAAGTTCTCGCATACAGATATTCCTACGTTTTAATTAGGTACACTTAAGCGGCATGCACGCGCGCCTATGTATTTACACGTGTAACGTCAATTTGTTCACTAGAACGTGGTTATTCGCACGTTATTGTCCGCACTATTGTCACACCACTGTAATCTTTGAGGGCGTGTCGTCAACGTTCACACTCGTCTCTCGCTGCTGAACGCAAATTATTTCGCCGCGTGAACATGTCTTTTTGAGAAATCAACGACAAGAGATAGAGGAAAAGGGATATAGCATAAACATATATATACATATATATAGGTTTACAAATTCACGGATATCGATCTTAAAGAACGATGATTAATTGATTGCGATTCAGAAGTTCCGTTTAGAAGTTCGCTGAACTTAACCGTGTTCTATACCTTAAAAGCACCATTTCAGCACCAGAGCGCGTTTCGTTTGACCAGGAGACATCTCCGTATTCTAAAATCGCAGACTAAAGTGCGTATGTGCATTATGGCAACGGCCACGGTAATCCGGAAAAGTCCACGGGACCGCCCAGACCCGCATCCGCCTCTAGCAGGCTCATGATGACAGCCATCGCTGCCTCGTCGTTGCCGTCGGACGGGATCGGATTTGGCGATTCGTTAATCGCGGTGCCGCCAATCATGTCCATCATCTCGTCGTCTGGTGACGTTCCTGAAAGGAGGTGGATGTTACGTTGTGCGTGATATCGTTAATATCAACACCCGCGGTTGGGCTGTATCTCGACAAACAGAATCAACGCTACGCTCTGCATGGTATCAATTCGCCTCCCGTAATCTCTCTCGAAGGAAAATCTTATCAAATCGATCAAATTGCTCTCACACACGCGTGCTAGCAAAATTCTTTCTCTCGCGAGCGCTTTGCTCTCTACTTCCTTTCCTCTCTGAATAATTTTGGCGAACGCATTACACCAAGAAACGACTCCTTAGAGACAGTAATAGCTATGACCTTGGTCATTCGCGATGCTGTTGAGCTGCACGTTGTTCGCTACGTGGTTGAACGTCGACGAGGGATTGCTGCTGCTGTTGTCGCTGCAGATGCCACTCGGCTGGGAAACGTCAGGTATCCTCTCCGGCGACGCCGTCGTCGTGATTTGCGGCTGTAAAAAAAATAGGCAAATAATTTAAAAACATTAGTTGATTTCGGCCAAATTGATAATTTACCTCGGTGTTCAATAAACCGGTCTCTGTCGCTGGACCAGGACTACTACCCGAGGAGTCTTCACTGCGTCTTTGTAAGTCCAATACCTCTTCCGCTATCTGCCGGCCGATCTTACTTACCTCTACGTGGCTCGAGATCAGTCTTTCTAATCCACCATTACCTGTTTATGAAAAATTTAACGTGATCTCTCAATCGATCGTTGCGACAAACCGCGTTCATTACGTAAACCCGCGCTTCAAATCGCACTTACTCTGCGTGAAATAATCATAGTTGCCCTGCACGCTCGAGTCCTCAGATCTGTTATTTCCACCTGGACGCGCGTCGCAGCTGAAAAAGCGACAGAAAGCTATTTATACGGTAACATCGCGCGCGTGGAATGTTGGTAATCGTTGCTTACAAGATAGCGGAATTCTTGGCGATTAGGTACTCGATGTCTTTGGTCCACGGGTTCCTGAAGGACTTCCACTCAGACTGCAACCGCACAAAGTTCCCGCCCTTGCTCCTAAACCTGTAGATCTGCGAAAATGATAACGCGCGAGATCAAAACGCGAAATTGTTATCGTGTCGTCGACATAGATCTTTTTTTACATTAGTCGACGATCGAGCGCCACTTTAATGCTTTAAAATTAATTTTAATAACCGCGAAGGGATAATTGCGAAGTGAATGACACTAATCACCTGCGTGGTAACGCGTTCGGAAGTCTGCAACGCGGCTTTGTGAGATTCTGCCAGGTGAGGAATGTCATCGTGGTGATAGTATTCGTACATACTGGTACCCAGCAGTTCCTGAGGTAGAAATCCCAATACTGGAGTAGCTCTAAACGACGAAAAAGTTAATTCTCTCATATACATACACGAGATGTTCGAATATTTCGATAACGTTGACCGACGATAACATCTTTAATTCTCGCTATACCGACCTTTGGTCCACGAACAGAAATTTGCCGTCCATCGCGTGTCGCGAGACGAACTGTATGGGCCTTGAATGAGGCTTTCTCGATGACAACGTGGCCGTCGATATCGCCGTTTGGACCCGGCCGACCGCTACCAAGCAAGACAAATTGCAAGTTTCGTCGACGTCGCCCTCCTGCTCTTCGAGGCCGATCTTCGCGGGCGCCCAGGACTTCAAGTAACCCGTGCACTGAATCACGCAATACTTCCAATCTAAAAAAGACACGTCTCTGTGCAGACTTGTCAATTGAGAATTCGCAAACATTGCAAATTACGTTAATTATACTATAATAGGTTTATACATTATACGTATTGTTGTATTTTACACGTGTGTAGAAGAGACAAAATTGCGGAAAATGAATAAAGGGAAAGTATCGGGACTTTTTAAGACTGCCGGCAAGATATTTGATGAAGATATATCAGCGATCCTTTCACCGGCGTCTCACTGCGATATATGGTGTCTCCTTTTCACCTTTGACGAGCCATGCGACAAAATTTTCGTGCCGTATCTCCGATCGTGCGTGTGGCTATCCGAAAGACGCGTTTGCATCCCCGATTCAAACACCCTGAATCGTCACGGTCATATTTTTTTCGCTTTGCGAGTGCTTTGCTTCTTGAGAGAAAATTGAATCCGTCATTGAAGAAGAGACATGACTTGGAATTATTTCCCTTCTCCATAAAAAATGTTATATTAATTTAGAAAAATATACGACGGTCAAAAATATTCGGACAGTACATTTGCGTAATCATTTTGTGAAAAGTGAAATATTCATTGATCAGCAAAAGATCATTCTCTTATTAAAAAAAATTTTGTTCAATAATGCTTCAATAAATTCTGATGGATTTCTTTACAGATAATTCTTTTCATGAATTTCACCGAGTTCCCAATTTTTCCACGATTCCCGATTAAATTACGATTTTCGGGTAGGTAATTATTCGCACTCACCTACGTTTTGTTGCTTCTTTCGCCTGTGGCAGCCAGCGGCGGTGTCGGCTTCCTCCTTCACCTGCATCTCACCGCAACGGATCCCGTCGACTTTACGCTTCATCCGACAGAAGAAAGATCTCCGCGCACCGGGGCAAAGTCGTGATACGCCCTGGGGTACGTCGGTTTTCACCGGTAACATGGCTGAAACAATCACGATGACAGCAACGGTCCATCCGTCGATCAATAGTTCCATCCATCGCTGCCTTCCACCTCGCTCTGTTTTCTCTCTTTTATTTCTATCATACATCTGATATTTCTCTTTCATATATCTCTCATAACTCTATCGTAACAAACATTTATTACACGGTATTAATGTTGCAATTATTAATGTCTCAAATACTTTGACGATCGGAACGCTTGACATGCAGATCGTCTCGCGATGCAACAACCGAGGAATAAACCTATAGCGTTAGACTCGTTCGGCAACTCTTCGTCTCTTTTCTTCATTCGGCGTGGAGCTTTCGCAACACGCTCTTATCTGGTAGGCACGCTAATTCAAAGATGTTTATCGACAAAGCTTACGCGAGCAAATGCTGCCGAGCGACTGACATTTATCAGGTGAAGGTGGTGGAGGAGATGCGCGCGGCAACTAATTTGCGTTTCGCAGTGATCGACGCGTCGAGCATGAAGCAACACGTCGAAAGGCGCTATAATTAATGGCTTCGAAGGCGGAAAGTCTTCGCGGCCGCTGGAGAAATTAATGCCCGCGCGAAATCTAGAGATGCGGCAGCAACGCGGAACCAGCAACAGCCGATATACTCACTTTTCGCGTCGATCAGTCGTTCCCTCGGACTGAGATCGGAGGACGAGAGCTGCTCCTTTACTTTCGCAACGTCCTTGGGGTGCAGGATGTCGAACCAACTTTGACCCAGCAAGTCGCCCTGTGCAAAATAAAATCCTCAGTTTGCGATTCAGTAAAAAAATTCTAAGCAATATAAATCGACTATATCGAGACCAAGCAAGTGTCTTGTTTAATAAAATTAAAATTGCTTAATGTCTAATCTGTTTTTAATTCGTGATATTCATGCCGATTTCTAAAACGGGTGCTCTTCTTTGAAACAAGCGTCAACTATTTAAATGTTTGCTCGGCCCCTATAAGCCATTGGCTGTATTGCCTCGATTATTTTCGAAACTCACAACAGAAATGTAATTAAATCGTGGAGGAAGAACGAAAACGACAAACGACTGATAAGTTCGCAAATTAGCCATGTTACGACACGGTGGCAATAGCGATCACTGTCAGTCAAACACATACTGAATACCCATTTCAAGACATAATTTATAATCAGTGAAATGAATACGCAGCAGACATTACTCAGACAGAGGCTAATGGTGGCACGGACGTTACGATTAATTAGCCATTGAAGGGGGATTCTTATGCGCGCGTTGTAAATTCCCTTTCACCCGATATTTCTCGTATGCTATATTTCAATATTTCTTATTGCTGATAGGTTTCGAAGCGCGATGGAAATTTGGAAGAGCTAAAATATAACGACTGACTCGGTACCTGAGAATAATTGAGAGTTTGCGAGACGGACTCGGACACGTAGAGAATTCTTCCGCGATCGCAGCCCACCACGAAGACGAAGCCCTCCGCAGCCTGGAACAAGACAAGCTGCTTTCCATTACGCTGTGGAGAACAAACGGTTAATCACAATCGAAGAGATCGCACATCTCGCTTGTCGTGCGTTTCCCGCCAACTTCGCAGCCGCGCATCGTTATCATTTTTAGGAATAAGAATTTAAGACCGATCCGATTAAGACGCGCAGCGGCCTCGCTCGTTGACGTTAATGAGCGAACGCAACGTCGACAAGAACGCAATTAACATTTCGCATCGTAAATTAAAGATTACGTTATTTATTTCCCGCAAGTTATTTGGTATTTGAGCTATTTGGTATTTAAGCTGTTTGGTATTTGAGCTATTTGGTATTGACTTAATATGTTGATTGCCGTTCGAGTTGATTCGTAATTGACGATCTATAGATCGATAGATAAATATTAGCTATTCTCTGACTGTTGATGAAAAAAATAAAAATTTTATTTTGACAAAAAATAAATATAATTAAAATTGCATGTTGATATAAAAAAGGGGATGAAATTATATATCGTACAGTGACAGTTAGCGTGTTAATATTCGCTTCGAATAAGAAATTTTGATCAACTTCCCGTTCCTCGCACGTGTATATTCAGCCACTCGAAGAGTCGCCTATGACATTTTGCTCGCGATTTCGCCGGTAACGCAATCTGGATATCAGCATCGCGCGTATCATTTATCGTTGCACCAGCTAACGTTCGCGTTACATAATCGTTGGCGAGGTTCGATCGGCGTATCGTCGATCGCATGTAACGTTCATTAATTAATCGTGTCAATGCGATTCCGTGCGCGGCTCAACAGCGACGTGCTCGAGTTTCTCTGTTGCGCTACTCGCGCACCTAACGTTTCCCCGAATCGTAAAGTTCGGATATATCAAGACAGAAATATCAAAACCCCGAGCGAAACTCTCTCTTTCTTTCTCTCCGCGACGCGGAGATACTTTCGGTGTCGAAGCGAGCGTGATAAACGTGTACACGTTTATCGCCGTATACGGCGAGTTTCGCGCGGATTAAGTGCGCGCCGATTGACGTTTATACCGATTTTTGCCACGTATAATCGACGGGAGGTTTAACGTTCTCGGCTATATAACGCACCGAGCCGGATCTCGATAGCGCGGTAAACGCACCGATTCGCAATGGGGAGCTCCTTACGCCGCGATTATGCGCGTTTAGAGCCGATCTGAGCTCGGCATGCCGGGCGTGGTCATTCACTCTCGGAGATATTTTCCTACGTCGAACGCGCGAGAACGAGAGTGGAGGGAAAAAAGCCCCCTCGATAAAAGATAAACGTGTGTACGTGTACACATGACAATGAGAAATGTCTGTGTCCGGCACCGCGCGTTTGAGCGGAATCTAGGGTGGATAGGAGTTATCGGTCGCTGGAGTGTGTTCCTTTTCGTCGTTTTCCTTCGCGCGGACGCGGCAAAGCGTATACGCTTCGCAGCCGATACGTTTCTATCGTCGCGAATAATTATGTGCCACTTTTGGCACGCCATTGGCGCGCAGTGAATTTCAATCCTCAAGAGATCTTGTCATTATAACAAAAAATATCTTTATAATAATAACATAATGTTCACTCAGTTCACTGTAATGACAAGACAATTATGGCAGACATTATAGGTGTGCGTTATCAAAAGTCGAAAGACTTTTTTTGAATGTAAGGAGAGTTTAGTTGAATGTAAGTAGTAGTCCAATTCGTCAAGAAGCCAAAAATTTTCGGAACGCATAAACGCACGTAGGCTCGTTTACGACATGAGAAAATCTATCTACTGACGTACGTTCTCCACTACCTGGAACCTCTTTCACGCTAATTGGTTCGAAATTAAAGGCGTAGGTGATTTGAGAGCGCCTCGGCCTAGGGTACTATTAGCGCGATACTATAAATCTACATGCTCCGGACCTTTCCTTTCGCCGCGCCGCACCGCGGCACGAGACCAGGCCGGATAAAAATCTGTAGCACGCGGGAGAGAAAGGGAGTTACCCGCCTGTTTCGCTCCGCTCGATCTCGTGCAAAAGGATTACAAAAGATACCAGGCTCGGTCTTTTACGGGCCGCGGCAAAAATACGTGTCATAAATGAATTTCGTGTTAACTATACCAGGAACTGTAGTTTCTATTATATACGCTTGCGCGTAACCACGATCGCGTTTATTCAGAAATGTCACTTTTAAAACCAAGCAAGACGCGAATGACGATGCAACGAAGCGAGCAAATCATAATCTATTGATTTGTTATGAAAAAGAAACAAAAAAATACGTTTCTTTCATAGGAATGTAATAAAAGAGAATTGAAAGTATTTGCCGATCTTTCGATTGTGTTATTCATTGTGTATAGAAGAAAGATATATATATATATATTTAATGCCTACTCGTTTTTCCATTATTTTTATCGTGAAAATTTAAATTTAAAGTCAGTCTCTAGCAGTTGTTTGCAATGTAGACGTTACACAACTGCCGTTCAAGTATACTTACTTGAAGTATGAGCGTCTTGAGTTCCTGATCGGTGAGGAACGCGGGCTTGTAGTGACCTTCCGTGTATGAGGTAACCGCGCCGAGGATAGTCTTGAGGTGTTGAACTGCCATTCGCAGCACGGTCAGCTTGTCCAGCTTCCGCGACATCGCGTGGCACATCGGTACCATCGCCGACAGCTCGGTGATGTACGTGTTCATCTTATCCCTCCTGCGCTTCTCAATTTCGCTGTGGTTCTGCCTGAAAGCACAAAATCATCGGTTCTGCTCGCCAGATTTTAATAGAGAGACGCAGATAAGAATGTGAGATTTATTACGTCTGTACGTGTCTGACACCAATGGGAATAACTCGTAAAATAACGAGTACGGAAACTTCATAAAATTACAATATTTATAATCCACATCACGGTTGTATGTATGAAAAACATGTAGCTGATATTGCAAAAAAAAACGTATATACTTTAGAGCGCTATTTATAATCTTATTAACGACGGGAGTTTGAATTAAAAATGATGATTGAATTAAACGCCTAGTCATCGTCCAAACGTAACAACTTTCATAACTGCATAAAATAGGGAGTTCATTGGAACATTTCACGGGTGGAACAACTCACGTGTGTATGTCCTCGATGATACAAACGTGTATTATACTATTACAAAAATTCGACGTTTTTGCATCTTTCTGAAAGGGAGTCACGGATCGAGCCGATATCTCAAATTATCATTTTCTCTCGTATTTCATATTTCCTCTTTCTTAAAGTATTTTTCTCTTACTATTATTTTCTCTCGTATTTCATATTTCCTCTTTGAGGGATTGAATGTCCACGTGAACGCTCGTTGCGTTAGTCGCGCGGAATCCCATTGCCACCGTCCGTTTCATGTAAACAAGAAACGGAAACAAAGATCGGAATGTGCAGAGTTACGAACGATGTAGGATAGCGATAGTAAGATAGTCTGCTGACCACAGCGGACTTTTCTGCGAAGGTTTCATCCACGTGGACCGGGGCCACGCGCGTCTTTAAAGCTTCCCCCGCCTTCCCGTTGACTTTTCCCGAAAGCTCAGCAGGCTCGAGCTGTCGCGTGCGTTACGACGACGATGACGACGACGAGATCGGTAACCGACGAGGCCGTGTGTCAATTGCACGTGAGGGGGGAAAGGGTCGACTCGTATACAACGGCGCTCTTTTCATTGCGCACGCTGATTTGTCTCCCAAGAATTCGCATTCATATCACGCCCGGAGGGGGATAAATTGCACGGCGGAAATCGTTGCGGCGCGGCGGCGAAAACTGGTCTCGATGCCGGACTCTATGCCGGACTATTATATCGCATAATTATGTCTCGATTCAAGTGGACATATCGTAATGGTTATCGTAATATCCGTTAGACTTTTATATCTGGCTTCAATGCGTGTCCGCATAAAACATATGTTAAACAAGTGCCTTGAAGCACCGGTGTCTTTCCACCGGTTACCGATCTGTACGTGTTATTGCCGAATATAAATTATATCTATATATATGTATAATACGACATGCATCTGTAATATTCGTTATACAAGTGTACATGATATCTGAAGAAACTGTTCAAGGCAGTTCTCTTAAGCGTCGCTTTATGAGATTTTTTCCTTTCAATATTGTTTTAGATGTCTGCAACATCTATGCAAATTCGTTTGTTTGGAAATCAATCGTTAATGCAATAAAAGCTTTCGCGACTGAACGACTCTGCTTTTGCGGAGCGACTCGCATCGCACGGCAGCAGGTAATACATCGGATTTAGTGACGTCGCTGATGAAGCCGGAGCAAAGAATCGAGGTAGGTCAAGGTTGGCACTCACCTTGGCATCTGACATAATACTACGTAATCGCCGATCGACGATTACGTTAAAAGTTCGGACCGATTGTATCGCGGGAGCGCGCTCTCGCTCCGGGAATCCCGACCTCCTTCCGGGCACCGAATATATCTTTTCGAATACTTTACGATACGTTTACTTACTTCTTACTGTCGTCATTTGTGCGAACTGATTTAGCGTCGTCTCCCAGGTCGTCCAAGAGATCGCTTCCAACGCTGAAACAGACAACAATGGAGATTCTTCAACGAAATGTTAGACAAGAAAATTAAAAATTTTATGTATATATAAATAGATAAATAAATTAATATTGTGAGAAATGATTTTTTAATATTAATATTAATTTTAATTTTAACGATTCCCCATCCTCTCCTGTGAGATATAACTTTGCCGATTAAACGCGCGTAGTAATCTAAGTACGTAATTGACGAAGTCCCTTCGTGGCGACTAAATTCGGTCGAAACATCACAGGAAAACAATTTCTTCGGCATATTACGACCTTCGCAGAGGGTGTTACCCCTTTGACGGCAAATTTCACGAAGTTTCGCCCGCGTAGAGCTTCCTCTCCACCGTCCTTTGTGTCTCGAGCTCGAAAAGTCGCACATGGGTTTCCCGTTCTCGCGAGGAAATATTTCGTCGACGCGATTCCTTCGTCGCGAGAGACTCGCCTCGGAAACGAGAGACACGCGTAAATATTTACAATAAAAAAAAAATGCGCGCGTGCATTTCAATCTTGCTTTAACGCCATCGACGACGAGATCAGGTTCTCAGACATAGATACACGTATATTATCTCTGTATAATGATTGCATATTCATAGATTTGTACTGCAAAAAATGTTGACGCCGCGAATCGCGCACTTTACGTCCTGTTCAATTCCAGACGAGGCAGAATAAATTCAACGAACAACCCCGACACGTGAATGACGCGAACGGGGCGCACGAAAACGTCGTTCGCGATCATGACGCTCGAAAAGGAGATTGCGATTTTTCGATGACGTTTATTTGACAAGCGCGCACCAGCTGCATAGCGCCCGCGAGCGAGCAATGGAGGTAATTGCCGAAGGCAATTTCGACCGATCGGGGTCTCGGGAGAGAGAGAGGCAAATCTTCCGTTCCATCGCAACGATTAAGTTAAGCCTTTGACCGCGTATCCGACACCTTGATTGGGTAATTACTCGGAACTACCGGGCGAAATATCTCGAAACATCGGCATCGATGAGTACCGAGAACCGTGGATGAGGGAGACGGGGACGGGGAGACCGAGGAGGTAAGTCGCTAGTTGTCGCGGGTTGTTTGCCGCAGCTCGCGAGACTCCACAGACTCTTGGCGGGGCACATTTGGCGGGCTTCGTTTCGCGCTTCATGCTAATGTGTAATATTCCGCGGTACGACTTCCACCTACGTGCCACGGAGAGCGAGCCGTACGCTTTGTGCTCCGGCAAACGGAGCGGTTGTTACCACGGCCAATTCTTAGATGTGTTTCCCTTGCGAGCGCTACGCACCGACGGACAAAAGAACGTTGTTCCACGTGGCGCGAGATTCCGCGCAAGAATTTCCGATAAGAGCCTCATTTCTAGCGCTTCTCTCTATTCGTTCATTTGAGATGACGACGATGCGCTAAAAATGTTCACAGTCGATTTCACCCTGGCCTCTGATTTCGCGAACGTTAAATTGTCGATCCTTTCTGGAAGCCCGAATTCATATTCAATTTAAATAAGTTAAAGCAAACTTATTACAATTACATTATATTTTCCATCTTATGATCCTAAAAAATATTTATGGATAATATACTTTCTCAATTTAAATTATTTTAAGTTTGTTAATTTATTAATAATGTATTGACCGCATTGGCAAACTTAAATAAAAGGACGTTTAACGACCTATCGCAAGTTCAGTCAGTACCTAGTTTGAGAGAAACTGGTGAAATCAACCGTTAATCCCTTAGGGGCATAAACCCTCAAGGTTCTCGAACAAATTACGATTAGACTTACTGGCAAGAAAGCTTCCGCTTCCTGGAAACCGGTGCAAACTCGTCGGAGGTGTCGGTCGCCGGTCCATGGCTAGGCGTGGTAGACGTGCTACGATGATGCCGATGATGATGATGATGATGGTGGTGATGGTGGTGATAGTGATGGCCGGAGGCGGGTGCCTGCTGGTCGGGGACCATCGTCGGGGGTGTCTCCATGTGCTGGGGCGGTTCAGCCCCCGTTGCAACCTGTGGGATGGTGGCGGTGCTGCTGGTGGAGGTGGTGGTGGTGGTAGTTGTAGTGGTCGTGCTTGGGCTGCTGGGGGTGGTGGTGGTACTGGCGGTACTGCCGCTGCTGCTGCTGGCGGGGGTTGGAGTCGGGGCGAGACCTTCGCCACCACCCCCCGCCGAGGCGGTGGTTAGCTCTCCCACCCCAGAACCCGTGCCTATCTCGCCGAAATAAACCGTGGGGCACGAACTTCTGCAAGGGAATTTTAAGCAGCCAAGTCAGACGGCACTATCTGATCGCTAATCGAAAATCGCGATTGCCGGAAAATGGACTGCCGTAGGTGTAGAGTGACTGTCGATTCAATAAATCGATGAAGTCACTCTGCGTAAAATCATGTAACACATAACATTCGTGCGTAACACGTGGTATAAAGTTTCTCCAACGTTCTGCGGGAATTACAGATTAAAAAAATACATTTCCATAAATTCTATATTACATAAATATATATGAAAAAAAATGTTTAAAAATTCAGTAAAATATATGGGCGATTATTGTAAGAAGAATTATTAAAAGAGAAACTTAATTCCCTGTATGTCATCGTTGAAAATTTCTAATCGTTATCTTCTGAGTAACGAGCCACTCAGTTATCAAGATTTATATATTTTCAAGACCCGAGGGAATAGGGAAAGTTGCAGAGTCGTATGGGAGTGCACAACATTTTTGTTCGTACATAGGTACGCTAATCATATGCGGGGCGTGTAATGTATAGTTGCACCAACGTCACATCCGGGAGTATTGAACTATCGTCATCGACCTTACGATCTATAAGCTCCTACGAACGATATTGATCCAATCACTCGATTTGCCTTACCTGTTTGACCGTATATAAAACCTTTTGCTGATCGATTAAATCTTGATTGCGTTATCGGGTTGTCAATCGCATTTAAGCATATAGGGATATATAGCAAGTCCCATGTATAATCACGCAGCTAATCGCATGGTGTTTTCAACACGCGTGGATAATCTAAATTATTTTTAATCGAGGATTATCTCTTTTATTTTTATAAAACTAAAATTGATATCAAAAAAAGTATTTTGATATCTTATCTTTAAAACTTCCCCAAAATTCTTTGGAGAATCTTTGCTTAGATGTAATTAGTAAATGAAAGAAAGAAAGAAAAAAAAGGTAAAATCGGGCTAATTGTTTGGTATTGTTGATTTCAAGACGACACGCGTGTTTGCTTTTGGTTTTACGATTTGAAAAACGCGGGGATCAAGGTCTACCGACAATCTCGCCAACGGCAGATAGTTCCGTGTATTATGATGTAATGCAGGCGATTAGCGTAATTCTATTTATTCGTAGATATACAACGGCGCCGACGGCGACGTTATGTCGTATGCGATGCGACAGGTGGGAAACTCGCGTGTAGCTGACATACGTAATGCTCAAGTGACTGCAATCCACGAATCCGAGTTAATCCTCCGCGGGCGTGCTTCAGTTCAACCTCTACAACGTAAGGTGCAGCCGCGCGCGACTTTATTTGCGAGACGACGACTTCCTTATCTCATCTCTCGATCTAATTTTCATTGGAAGAATTTTTTAGGCAAAGCCTAATCAGTCTAACCGTGGTATAATTACTTTAGCTAGGGTTGTCGAGATAAATCACGAGTTGCACGGCATTTGTATATGTTTAAAAAAAATAATAATAATTTCAAAGGCGTGGACGCGAAAGCGAGAGAGTGCGTCTGATCGAGTAGCCAACCTAGTGCATGAAAATTACATTCGTTGCGGTACCGCGAGACAATGATAAAGAGATGCATTACGCAATGTATCGCGACTCGTGCAAAATATCCCGCGAGCGTCGGGGTGCGGGAACGGGAAAAAGCGAAAAAGAGAGATAGGATAGAAAGTGCCAAAGTCCCCCCTATTGGTTTCCACGTAGTTTACACTACGAAACGTTGAAACGAAAATTGGAAGCAATGTGGACAGTGAATTGAATGGAGAGATTATCAACCGATCGCTCATCATCTCGTGTAGACGACATCGACGCGTTTTACTCGAGTTGCCGTTAATGCATTATTATGGACGTGCGCTATTTATATCCGTAAGAGCGTGAATGTTGAACTGACGATGACTGACACTGTCCTTCGCTTTGCCTTTTGTCGTATACACGCGTTGTAGACTCATATAAAAAAAAACAACAAATTTTATCACGAATTTTACCCACGTAACGCACCAGTCTATTAAGGTAATTACGTGAATGCAAGCCGTTTTTTTTTCTCTTTTTGCTAATTTGCCCGAGTAACGGGCCCCAGATATCATTCAGATACACGGATAACCAATTTCCGAGTGATTTCAGGTATTACCGACTCGATAGTGTTTACAACACCGGTTAATTCAGTGTTGACAACACCGGTCATAATTCCAAAGCCGATTCCAGCAGATTATGTCGAGAGGCTTAGTGACTGTTGTCGCACACAATGCGATACGTATAACATTGTATCGCATAAAACAACGTAGCGGCATAGTTCCGTTCGTAAGGAACTCATATATATATCTCATCGATATACATTGCATATATCTATATTAATTAAAATTGTTAAGACCCTTCATATTACCACATTCGCGACGACGAACACAAAGCGAGACAACCGAACTTACTGCACGGACGAGAGATTATAATAATCTCGTTGGTGTTGCTGCTGCTGGCCGCCGTTTCGCTGCTGCTGTTGCTGATGCTGATGATGCTGATGATAGAGTTGCGAGGCGGACGTGGCCAGTTGCGTGCAGGTGTCGTGCACGGTGCGGTGATGCTCCTGATGGTGGATGCGCGGCTGTAGCTCCTCCAGCGAGATGTATTCCGGCGTCTCCTGGGCCGGCACCGCCGCCGCCGAGTGCAGGAGCTGCGTGTAGCCCTGTGCCATTTCCTGCGCCACCATCTCCTCTTGTCTCTGTCCGGTCGTGGTTCCGGTACCGCGGTATCGCAGGAAATCGTCCAGTTCTGACCCCGCCGACGGATGATGCTGCTGCTGTTGCTGCAGCTGATGATGATGATGATGATGACGTTGCTGTTGCTGCTGCTGCTGCTGTTGTTGTTGTTGTTGCTGATGTTGTTGTTGCTGATGAGGATGCTGCTGATGCTGGTGTTGATGATAATGCAGCATGCGGTCGTTCACGCAGGCGCCATCGCTTGCGGCGGCCACCGAGTCATTATTCTCGACGACGTCACTGCTGGTGTCCGGCAGTAGACTACCCTCGTCTGGAGAACGACAGAGCGATTCGCCACTGGAGGATTCTCGACTAGGACGCGCGACGAGAACGCTCGCGACGTGCGAAAGCTTCCCTTATCCTCGCGCGACGACGAAACGAGCCGTGAAACCGGCCTCGATCGAATTGAAATGAGCTTCGCGATTGAAATGAATTTTCCAGAGATTTTATTATTGAATGATTTCGCGGCGATACTTCTTGTACGGTAAATCTTCGGCGCACCCTGTAGGATTACAAGACGTCTGCGCGTACGAGTACGTCGACAGTTGCGCGTATGATAATTTGCCGTGCTAAATTTGCGTAATGTTAAATACGGAGAGCCACTATCGGCGGGCAATTATCCGGGAGTCAGGGCATAATTATCCACTTGCGCGAACCCACGCGAAGCGCGACTTTCCAAGCCGACAGTCCCTCGTTTTAGACTCATATAATTTCCAGTGTATCATCTATATACGATTAGCACGCGGTTGCCTCATCGAAGGCGGAGAATCCCATGATAATCGCAACCGCAAAACATTGAGAACAAAAAAATACGAAGATCATTCCGACTGCGTTTTCCTTTCCTCGTTGATGTCATGACCAATAATTCAATTCCGCGAACTCGCCAAGTACCTGCGCGTGCCGCGTCGTACCATCGCACAATGGGAAAGTAGATGAAACAAATCTGTCGCATGTGCGTAACCCAATCTTCGGCCTTGAGTGACAGCACGCCAATGTCGCGCGATTGTGAGTGCTGTTAGGCACGTATCATCGAACGTCGCGCGACTCCGGAATGCGCGCAAATTAACGGTCGACAGCACGTATTAA
>NW_020219297.1:463418-481170 GCF_003070985.1 Temnothorax curvispinosus | reverse complement strand
GGGCGGACGACGAAATCGGCAATCAATCAACGCGAACTCATGGCGAATCATCCGCCTTCAGATGCGCATTAATTGCTACCTCGTGCCGCTGCCTGCCAGGCAATTCTGCATTTTTATGACATTTCGCTTCGCGGCGTATTAACACGCATACGTGGATATAGACGGCGAACGACGGCAAACAGAAGGAATGCTCCCCGGAGAAGACCTCGTCGATTTAAGTCCAGAAACCAGTTCCGGGGGTTGAACCCGTTGAACGCGCGAAACGTGAATAGAAGAAAGAAACGTTTTCCTACGGGGCCAATATTTCAAACGTCCATCTTCGTTCGAACATCTCTCTCGCGGTATTGCTAAATACCGAATCCTTTCACGCGACTTTCTCATATCGTTTTTATAAAAACCTGCGAAATTACGGTAATAAAATCGTAATGATCGTGCATATTTATTTTAAATATGATTATGGATAAACATGCATGTGACTTCTTCATCGCACCTCGATAGATGCGCAATGTATCACCTCTCGCGACTCCTATTACATTAAGATTGAATAACAATTTTCGCAGGCACGAGAATTCTTACATGGGTATCTCTTTTAATTAAAATAATTTTCCCGTCTTTATGAAAGCGTCGGTACAAGCTGGAGTTTTTAATTCTGTCATGATCAAGATGAAATATATGGTACGGTAGTTGACGGAATTTCATCTAACAAGTGGTAGTGTTACATAAAACTACGATAAGGATCTACGCTTTATCACCGTGTAAGCAACGAATGCTCTCCGGAGGAGATCTCGGCGCGTTCGATGACGCGTAAAAAAATTCTTTAGAATGAAACCGCCTGAAGATTGAGATAATAGTGACAATGACATTACCTAGGAGCTGCACAACACGTCGCACGTGAACGCGACCTTCGATAACGCCGTGCTTCGTTGAGCCTTTATCAATGGAAATAGCAATCATGATGTCACTGACATCATCGACATAATGGATGCGACACGATGACATCTGTTACGATTTACGATGCCGGAAAGCGCAGAAAGTATTTCGCATTGAGTAACGATCAAGAACGCCAGAAGAGAAGAACATCCTTTGTGATCCAATAAAGGAATTATCGATAACGCTAGTACGGGTACGTATTTCGTTACAATGAAAAAGAAAACAGTACCTGAGGTGACGAGAATATCCCAGTAATCGTTACTGAAATAATGCATTCGATGATGCCTTGATGAAAATCTAATAAATAACGATGTAGCACAATATGTCACTGGCACAAGTTTTTCAATTGAAAGAAACACTTTAACCGACTTTGCTTAAAAATCACTCTCAAACCCACTGTTTGCGAATTATTATCTTCGTAGACAAATTATGACTTATTGATGATAATGATTTAAAAATACGAAAGACAATACATATACTGTCCAAAAGAATGTTGACGAAGAAGTTGCGATCGAATAAATTTTTAAATATCATGATAATTGACATGTAATAATTAACGAGTAATTAATAAAAATTGCATTCTTTATCAGATCGCGACTTCTTCCGCGAGAATCGCGGTAACGAATCTCACATCAAATAATCCCAAGATATGTACCGAAGCACATGCAGATCGAAATAATTTTTCCGGCGTGTCCCGACGCGCGACGGGAAGAATTCGTCACGGTACTTCGCACATCGCGAGCGTTCGCGCGTCACCGCGAGAAACCCCTTACCGAGAAGCGCGTACATCCACGTCGTCGCCGACGACGAGGAGGCGGCGGCATCCTCGAGAAGAGGCCAGAAGGCCTGTCGCCTTCCCTCTTGCCGGGCGATACCCTCGTACTTCGAGAGTCGGGCCTCCTCGACGGCGACGACGAGGTCGTGCCGGCCGTTCAGCACCACCGTCTACTCGAGTCGCGTGTCGCGAGTTCCCGCGCGATACGCTGACCGGCACGTGACGCCGATCGACGGAGGGAGAAAACAAGAAACGACACCGTCGGGCTAGCCTTCGCCGACGTTTGAGACCACGACGTCTCGGTGCTTGCGATATCGATGGTTAGCAAAACCGTGATCCGGGAGGAGAAGGTCTCTCCTTTCGGACTCGCGCGGTAGACAACGCACTCGTCGACAGACGCGTCGTCCGTTTGACACTGAGAACGCGGGTGGGTGATGATGACGGTGGTGCTGGCGGTGGTGTCGGTGGTGGCGGTGGTGGTGGCGATGGTGGTAGGAGGCACCTCCGCCGACGACGGTGGTGACGGTGATAGAGAAGTACTCGTCATCGGCAGCGATGCTGTTGAGTACATCGGGGTGTCGCGGCTGATACCACGTGGTCCGGCACAGGTGGGAGTGACTAAAACCGCCCTGCGCCGCGGAATCGCTCCCGCGACGACGAGTCGGGTCCCCGAGCCACCCCCACATCGCGCCGGGGAGGATGCGTCGCGCGACAATTCTTTGCGGCCGCGACTTCCTCCCCGGATTAGTCGAGTGGTCGCGAAGTAAAAGAATAGCCACACTTGGGCTTCGTAATAAAAATTTATATGATAAAAATATATACGAAAGTGGATTTTGATCGTAATTTACGAAATTGAAATTTCGTATTTCACTCTCATTGTCAGAATGGACTTCACGCTCGCGGCGGTTTTGGTTTCTGAAGCTGACGTACATCGCTAATACACTTAAGACTTATACGATTTATATAGTATACACAAACAAGATTCCCGGATTCCACATAATAACGTGACGTCAATAAGAAAAATATGAAATTGATCGAACCTTGCTAGGAGAACTATTAAAAGTGTGTAACGATATGCCATTGCTTGTCAACGTCAACCATAATTGGGTTGTCACAACCCATTAAAAATTAAATAATCGAAACTTATATTAAAGTATTAAATAATAAACAGGTAATAATCGGTCACAGAAGGAACGTATAATTAACGACTCGCGGCAAACTTGCACATATCTTGCGATATTCCCGCTATCTGTTCATGCCGACGTTGAGAAATCGCGGGTATGACGGTAGCAATCAGCCGCTACGCGACGTGACTTTCAACACAATTTAAAAATGCATATGCCTTCCAGATATATTAACATTTTTAAAATATTTTTTTAGTTCAGCTTATATTTCCTTGACTTTTTTTCTGAGCAAAACACAAAAATAAAAATCTCCTTCGGAAGAAAGAAAATAAAATAATACCAATACGTAAATTTCATGCGTTGGAAAAAATTTTTTTAACTTTTCGCTTCGCTCCATCGTTAATTAACGCACGTTTCATCATATAATACGTAACAATATATGCGCACTTAAAGCCAACTAATTAACGCTCGATATCCTAATGCCTTACATAACTTTATTAATATATAACGTAATCAGTTGGCGTTAACATTTTAATATCACACATTCTAGAAGAGGCACGAAGCGAACGGCCAATGTATTTTTTCTCGCGCGATTATTCTTTATAATATATAGTATTTCCAAGTTTATTTCTTCCTTTATATAGACTCGAAACGTTAGCCTTCGACTAACCGGTTTACCTTATCGCGCAATTCGCTTAATATCGCAATAATAATAACTGTCACTGTACAGTGACACCTACGAGAAATTTTTAATATCGTTTCAATTTCGTGAGCTATTAATTTTGTCTACGCTATGCCGCCATTGTTGATCACAGTTATATCAATCGTGATTATCAATAATTTCTAAAAAAAAAAAAATAGATTAACGCCACCCCTGTTTATGGGTATTTAATATAAAAAAATGCGTAGACTATCGTGAACACTATAATTGTTACAAGAAAAGAGCCGCGTGCAAGAAACAAGCTACGCGATTATCCGTAAACCTTCAGACCGCGTAATAAATGTGATTACCAAATTAATTAGCCGCGGCGTGTTTCGAAGTAGAGAGGACCATCGTGTCAGATCGGCGATCGACGAAAAACATACGCGCGCATATTTGCAGATGCCCAGTTCCATGGCACTTAATCGCGTTTTTCATCCCTTAAATCTGTGTCGCCGAGATTCCGCGACCGAGCCGATTGCACTGTATTAATTAGCGCTAATTACACGAAGCTAAGCCTACCTTGACCGCGCGCCGCTGTACAGCCGTTTGTAACGGGGCCGTTTGTAACGTTAATTATTATCGTCAATACGCTTTTGTCTGATACGGGCCCCGGTTTACGATCGGCATTGACGTTTGAAGTGACCACAGCTCGCTCTCAATCCTGCCTCACCCTCCCCTTCTGCCAAATCTCTCCCCGTTCACTCATTAGCGTGATTTTTCGGTAACCAAGGATCAGCTCCCCGTCGATTAATTTACAGTGATTTCATAGCACTCCCCCCCTCCCCCGCGTTTATCCAATTATTCGCGTTTTCAAATAACGATCTTTGACCTTCGTTAACGCTCGCCGCACGTCAACGTCGCCGTTGACGAAATTTGGGAATAAAACGCGCAATATTTTTCTTTTACCCGGTGTGACGCGCATTTTCGATATATGCGCGGTTCGGCGGGACAGCGGCATAAGCGTCGTGAAAATCGACGATTAAAAATACGACATTCCATATCAGTTGCCGTCCATAAATCTTTGAAATGTGTTTTTTAAATATTAAATACTTCGTAATATATTTTCTTTTCTTTTTTTTTTTTCAAGGAAAAGAAACAAATCGTATTACAAGAAACAATTTCTAACCATATATCTCTGCGTGTATTATTAGCACATAATTGCCTCATTACCTATTCATTAAACATTCAATATCTTGCCAGTAAAATTAACACGATTAGAATAATGTCTATATCGCAATTGAATCATCTTATTACGTGTCTGACAACCATTAATCAAACCACGATTAAGAAATCGGGGAAGGGCGCGTAATTGACGTAACGTTATTAACATTTACGCGTCGGGCGTAACCGGGGTCGGACTTAGAGGCACGTCTCTTCGCGCTCCTCTCGAGTATATCGAGTATCAATTTACCTCGATTACCGCCGAGGAGAACGTTATATCCTCGAATTCCGAACTGACCGGCGATTCCGGAATTCGTTTCTCAACGTTGATTGGAAAACTGACACTGACCTTCCTCCCGTAACACAATACTTTCGCGGAAACAACTGTAATCATTGTGTCATCTTGCCACTGTAACGGCGGCCAGCGACATCATCTTACTCTTATTATCTTTCCCTCGCCGTAACTACATTGTCGATCAGCAAAAGCACGTTAGTTTGCTCGAAAATTAAAACGTTAAAAACAATTGGCGGAGTGCCGATGGTGAGCTTATTACCTTTAGATTCGTATCGAGTCCTTCCATGCGTCCATTCATTTGGCTGGAACGTACCGATGCCTGCAAACAAATGTCACGGAGAAAGCGTCGAATTATTAAATCTTAATTGATTCATCCGTCGCGCAAATTTTTATAATTGGACGACTGTCTTCCGCGACGATTTATCGTTTGTGCGTCAAGACGCGAAACGAGCGGGGCGAGTAAACTTTACGCTCAAACGGGCAGGACGGCGAATTAAGAAGTAAATTAAGATTCAGTAATAAACGCGAGAAGAAAGAGGCCAGCGATATTTTGCAAGATAGGAAAAAAGCTAAGTATCGGGGGGGAGATACTCTTTGTTCGATACGTATAATTTGCAGATGAGCGTAGAGCAGAGAACTGACTTCGATGAGCGTAAAAAATCGAAACAATTAAACGACGTACTGACGTATGCATAATTAAGTGGACAGCAGTTTATTCATGAATCTAGTATTATTTGCCTGTCGCAATATGGAAATTATGCCGTAAGAAGTAAATATTGCGCTTCTTGGAATAATATCGGCGACAATACAGCGTAATAACGAGATATAAGAGTTATGTCAGGTGCACTGAGCGCTTGTTAGGATGTTATCCTCCATTGTCGCATCGAAACGAGCATCTGCGCCCTTGGGCAACAAAATCGACGTTCCATTTATAACCATAAGGGGATTTCTCTAACTTTTTATGCATGGAGTATAACACGAGAATCCGACGACCAACTGTTAACTCATCGATTCAATGAAAAAATATATCAATAAAAAGCATATTCTTGTTTTACAAATTTTTCTTATAGATATGTCAACTTGGAGCGAAACGAGGGTTGAGAAATGATCAAGTTGATATCAAGTAGATCATACCTTCGAATCTGCTTCGGGATGTGTCACGCATCCATTCGTGCGGCCTCATAGTACCGGGGTATCTGTAAAAAAGAGAGAGATTATCTCTTACAAATTAGTTCTGAAATTCCTGTGGGCGATAAAAGATCGAAGCGACTTTGACCCAACGTAAAGCTTTTCGCGCGAGTTTTCCGCTGGGAAAAGCGTTAAGCTCTCCCTTTAAGCGCGACACGCGATGACAAACAGTATAGCAGTAAGGGCTGTGGCACATTGAAAAACTTAAGCAGGAAGATTTGAGCAGTAAGCAAATTGGCCAATCACTGCAGTCGAGAATTCTCGAAAACTTAAGATAACTGTTCTATATGCCATAGCCCTAACACATTTGCCCGTTTCCCGTGAGAATGCGATTGAATTCCAGTTACGTAAGCGCGCGGAGAACACAGTGTGCAACAATTTAACCACGTGATTATATAAACATCATCAGCGCCTGTGCTTGACAGATTATGCCTTGCCGACGACATCCCCTATCCTCGTCGTCGCATCGACGAATCACAAAAACAGCCCTGTTGTCGTCCACCTGTGTACCCGTCCCGGGAACGACGTTTTAGAATATTATTAATGTCGGAAAAGACCATCACAGAGAAATTAAGCGAGAACATTTTTATTTTGTGAAAAAGTATTATTTCAATCGCAGGCAATATAATTATTACTTTACGTTATCTGCGGCTGCATAAAATCATGTGTAAAATAAATGTTGCATAGTAAATCGCTAATCGCTACGTTATAGCACGTTACGGCACGAGACAGCTAGTCTAGAAAAAATTTATGATAACTGCGGAGAAAATAAACATTTAATATCGGGCAGTAACAACACTTCGTTAGAATCTTTCTCATAGAAGCGTATACACCTGCTCGAATGATATTAATGCTCCCTCTGGATTTAAAAAGAAATCGCGAAAGGAAAGAAGTTTTTCGACATATTTTACAATAAAGAATACTGCGTTAATGCCATTATATCGAGCAACATTAAAAACGGAATAGTCACAAGAATTAATAAATAACTAAAAAAGAACTAAAAACAGAATCTCTTGATAAGGACACAAAATCAGTGTCGAAACGTCGAGTTAATGTAAGAATCTTCGATATTAAAGTCAGTTTGGTCAAAATATATAACTCTGGTTAATTTTTCACTGACGAAGAAAAGAAATTGTAAAAACAGAACGTTAAAAATGGATGATTAACGTCGGAAGAAAAATGTTACAGATATCTGTCTTATCTGTCTGTTAAAACATGTCAGAAGCGTGGACTTCCGTGTTTGCCAGTATTAGAGGGGGAGGCGGGGGGGAAAGGGGGAGTAAGAGAAATACCGATCCTCGACAAAAACAGCCGGATTACGCTTGCGAGTCGGCAATGTCAAGGCGACTCGCTTATTTTCTTATCAATGCGCGGTTGCGTAATCCGGCCCCGAAGTGCGGTGCACCGATATCCGGACTCGCCGGCTTCGATGTTCGCTGTGCGCTTGACCTGTGACGCAAAACACGCACGCACGCACGCACGCACACACGGAATCAAGGCCGTAACGTAACATTCGCAATGATTCCGTTATGTAAATTATAATTGCGCGCTTTCTAGATTTAACGCTACCGCCGTTAACCGGTCCGACACGTTCGCTCCGTCTCGTTCCGTAAAAATAGGAGTGCGCGATTCGGTATGTAATCGATAACGGAAAGAAAGGAAAGATCGCGAGACCCGTGTTTAACGTGGCGTAATTCCGCGAGAGATACCTGTCGACATTGAATACGTCGTGAATGTAATATATCGGCGCGAATAAAAGCCGTAGAAAAACTTAAGCGGTAAAACTTAAGCAGTAAGTAAATCAACTTAGGACCGTGCCTTAAGTTCTTGACTGTGATTGGCTGATTTGCTTACTGCTTAAGTTTTTCTATGTGCCACGGCCTTAAGTAATTTCGGATCGTTTTCTCTCTCTCTCTCCCCCCTCTCTCTCTCTCTCTCTCTCTCTCTCTCAATCAATCAATCAACTCGGAGGAGCGCTCCACTGAATGAAAAACGGAGTACTCCTTATGCTGACGTTAGCGGTTGCAACGTGCGGCCGTCTATGCGTCATCGTGACGGCAACGCGAAAACCGAAATTACATTTCACGTTCCGCGTATCTCGCCGCCACGTGAAAATAATTACAGCACGCGGGAGACGACAATGGACCGACTCACCGACCGGCTCCGGCTGGCTGGATCCGCGTTCCGTATTTACAAGCCGGTACCCTTGCGGGCCTAACACGATTTGCATTTGAAATACTTTGACCTTTTCAGAGCTGTGTGCAGTTTGCAATTGGCGCCTGTACCCTTTCCCTACGGAAACACTTGGTTCGCATACAGATGACAGACTGTAAACTGACCACCAATAACTCTACGATCAACGTTAAACTCAAGTCCGAAATAAATTATGACGATTACGATTTACGATTAGACGAACGATATTATATAATATAATAAAAATATATGTATATAATACATGATGCATCATATTATATTAAGTCAATTATAGAAGTTTTAAAACTAGATTTTCAGAATAACTTTTTACAATCGCGAATATTTGGAATCTCGATTTAAAGGGAGTGCATCTCGGACTGTCAGAGAGAATTCAGAGACGACGGTCGATTGTCGTCGCGTTTCAATTTGAACTGGACACGGGGAATCGCCGGTTTATGCCGATACCTTTCTTCAATCGCTAATACTCGTCACATATTAGATATCGATCTCGAGTTAATTGTCCCCGTAAACTTCGCCACCGATCGGAATTCATTTGCGGTCGGTCGGTCGGTTTGGAAATCGGCCGGCCGTTTCTTCATAACGGAAACCGCGGCTACGATCGGCTCGTTGATAAATATACCGGCGCGGGCCGCCGATCGCCGTCGCGTATACATACACACGTTTAAACGTTACGTAATGCTTCTTGCGTGTTTTGCGGTGCGCATTACCTCATATCAAAGCAATTCTCGAGCACGGCGCGGCGGCGGTCATTTTCCCACCGAGGCAGCCCCTCCCGCGACTCGCCGCCTCGTATGTGCGCCCGAGTAAAGTAACCCCGATCGCTCGCGGATTTAAGAGCGATCGCATTCCGGTTCGCCGATCGCGTACTTAAGCGCCGATCGATTTCCGCCGAAATCTTCCGCGTTCGATCGACGATTCGCCCAACGATGCGCCACAATGCATTTTTTTTTTGGTCACGGATCTTTACGGTTGTACGAGGTGCTGAATTGCTGCAATAAGATCACGCGCGAGAGATCGCGATCGTACGTGTCGGCGGATTAGATTTATCATAGTTATAGCGCTCTCGCGATGTAATAATAGATTTCTTTTGACAATACGATTTCTCTGTCAATCGGTCACGATTGAAACGATCGACTCCGGGTCGCGACTCGCGCGAATCTTTACGTAACGCTGAGCCATCGGCTGAGAGAGAACGCGCGGAATCACGAGAGGGACACAGCCGGAAAAATTGAATCATCGATTACACTTGCGAGGCTTTGCCGGCGTGGGCGATGGCTTCCTCGGCCAACCTTGAATAAGTAATCTGCTTCTCGGAGTAATGCGCCAGTCGCTCAAAAAAAATCGTCCGGGTCCCTGTGTACACGGCGGATGCATATCGGGAGAGCTATCGGTCTTCCGCGGTGAAAGTACTTACATATCGCGGCTGCACACCAATATGTGCACAAAGTATGTCCCGCTATCGCGGCACGAACCTTCATTCACATTCGACTTTGGAGTTGATCTCATGATCCTTTCAAAAGAAGTGCCAGTATAATTCCCGAATCATATACAAGTTATTCAAAATAACTTTTTTTATTTTTCTTCCCGACTTCAGCTTCAGATACATATATACGAATGGATCTGATCTATTTTATTTCTTGTTTAATATTCTATGTGAACTTTACTTTGATGACTCAGGAGTTATTTACAAAGATCTTTGAAGCATAAGAATAATAGTAAAGATATTTAATAAAAATAAAAAATTTACGCGGTGTTTTATAATCGTCTAGTTGAACTTTTGTGAAAATCTAGTTTCAAATTCGTTAACGAACGAAGACAGATGTAGCACGATAATAAGAGATATACTTTATATCGTATATTATTATACATCTATAATCCTAAATAATGTTACTGTTCATCAATAGAACTTATTTTCGTTCGCTTTCGAAATTGATTAACAGAATCGTAAAACTATTAAATGTGCGTCACGTTTGAAAAACTCAGAACTTAAAATTGTAGTCAAATGACGTGTGTTGTGGTCAGAGCTGCATAATAAATTAATTACAAGGAATTCGCTTCAAGACTTGTCATTTAGCCTCTGAAGGATCACAGCAGATAAACCACGTAAAAGAATACGGAAATTTACCAGCGGTCAAGCACCCATATCATCTGCAAAGAAAAGAATCATTCTCCAGCCATTCCTTGAATTCCATTATGTAACCGGTCGATGTGACAAACGTAGAATACGTAAATAACACGTAATAAACTAATTATCTTTTTAGACGAGCCGAGCTAGTAAACAAACGAGAGCTCAAGACGCGCGCTGTACCGAAGAAGAAATATCGATCAGCATCAAGCATAAAAAAAGCTAAAAAAAAAGAGATAACGTCACCGGGAAAACTAAGGTGTACTCGAATATACGATAGATTTCCGAGATAAAAATTTGCTAAAAATGAAAACACTACCCACTACTACGCGACAGCTATAAAGTTTTCCGCGCGTGAAAAATATATTTTCGCGAGCTCTCCACAACTGGTTTGTCTTCTTATGTAATCGTATATCGCCGCTCGCCTCTCTATATCTCATCGTTTTTAGCTATTATGCAACGACCGACTGATACTGTGCACGGCATAATTTCTCACTTACATATTCCGCGATGCCGGCCGAATGCATCGGAATTGGACGATTTGATGCGCCGCGCCGGCTCGCGCTGCACGAGCTTACGATATATACGGCATATCCCCCGAATAAATGGGTCAAACGGATGAATGATAATTCCTTAACGACACATCGGTGAGCTTAGCTTTCCTACAAATCGATTTTTCGCGAAAGCACGGATTATTATTTTACCCGAATTTCAGTATTCGTTCGACTTCGCACAATAAAACAGCCAAATATTCTTTAGAATCAACTGTAGAAATCAATTGTAGAACACGCTTAGCTTTCCTGTTACAACGAATCGATTTTTCAAAATCGTGAATTATTATTCTATTCAAATTTCAGTATCGTTTGACTTCGCATACTTAATAAAGTTCTGCAGAGCTAAGTGCTCACTGCTCCTTAGAATTAATTTGAGCTCAATCAATTTCCTCTCACTAGATTCGCATGTATATAAGACCCATTCTCCGTTTCGAAAGTCATCTCGAGAATATAAAGAAAAAACATATGTTAAAGAGCAATCGCGGTTCCATTAACACATTGACTACCGAATGCCATCAATTAATTCACAGTTAGAAATCTACATACCCAGTTTACAGACACGTATGGACACTATGGGCGATATTTGTAGTCGGATCTTATTTCAAGACCGTCTTAAGTAATGTCTTAAGTTGCTAATACGGTCATTTGATTGGCTGGACGGAGTCTTAAGACTACTTTTGATCAGACTTAAGACGGTCTTTGATATAAGTAAGATTCGACTATGAATACCGCCCTATATCTATACATATACCTGGCTATTCGCTGATTTGATTATTTAGAAAGGAAGAAAATAAAATTTTATTATAAATTAGAGATAAAAAGTAAATACAAAAACTTTTTGGAGCACTTACTCAGACACCCTGGGACTTTCAAGTCTAAAGGGTTTTTGAACGAATTTCTGTTACAAAAAATCTAAAAAAAATTCATGTATCACCTTCAAGGTTACAAAAAGTGATTTCTATACTTACATAGGCCGGAACTGTTGCAATTTAGTTTTAAGAGTGCTGATGTCATTCCCGTGGGAATCACAAATGAAAAATCGACTGTGCCTTAAAAAGCCCACGGTGTCCGCGAGTCCGCGCAGCGTCAAGTAGCGTATTAAAACAACATAAATGCTGACAAAATATAGTGTCGAGAATAAAACTACCTAAATGTACAGTGACAATCAACGTGTCGGGATCCATTCGGGTCCACGAGGCGCCGGACAAGTCCGCGCTTTCCGCGCGCGCGCACGCGTTTGTTTGGAAAAGCCTCGGTCGGAGTTCGGAGCGGGTGAACGCGTGTAACCACGCGCTCGTGCCACGCGGCGCGCGCGTGTGCGCGCATATACGTGTTACGAGCGTTACGACGAACCCGGGTGCATACGTGGTACTCGCGCGCGCGTGTATGCATGCGATAAGAGCCGCGTCTCGACGCGGCGCGTTATATCATCGTCTGTTGTGTGCGGCGTGATATTGTGATACGTCGCCTCCGGTTCCATCAGCCATTGAACCGTTCGCTCGCTCGCTCGCTCGCTCGCTCGTTCGCCCGCCTCAATTGCGCGGACTGCCAACAAATTGGAGCGGGCGACGAGCTCTCGCGGAGCGCGCGGACGGTCCAGAGAAATTTGCTCGAATTCGAGGGAGACGACAATCGCGAGAATCCTCTCGCGCGGTCATATCATCGTTTCTCGCGTCGCGAGAAAGCTTCCGCGCTTTCTTACTCGCGAGCGATACGTTTAAAATGTATCCCGCCCGAAAACTCGGTCGTCGGTTTCACAAAAGATCGCCTAAAGATTTGGACGACGAATCGCGAGGAATTGCGCGCGAAGAAAATTCGCGAGCAACGCCGGAGGTTCGAGAGAGAGAAAGAGAGAGAGAGATGCGTAAATGCAGTTTGAAGGATCAGAACGCTTTCCCCCATCGAACAATCGTGCAATGTCTCGCAGGAATTTCTATTGTCCGCGCGTATAAAGGCCCCGGTAGATACGCAAACGATTAAATTGGAGCTAAACGCGGCGCGCGCGCGCGCGCTCGCGGGATTCCTCCCGGCCGTCTCTCGCACGCGACAGACCTGCAATCGATGCATTTACATGTCCTACTTGCGTTATTTATCGTCGATCGCGGGTGTCATAATCGCTGATCGCACATTTAAATACATTCGAAGTGCGCAGGGAACCGTCCGCGCCGTCGCGTTTCGAAAATCGGCGATTCGCGCTCGCGGCTTCGTCGAGTCGCCTCGACGCTTCGCTCGCGCGAGCGCGCGAGCGAGGAAAGGACGGGAGGAAAGGAAAAGTATAAAAAATGCCAAGCAAATGCAGAGAGATATCTTCACGTCACGGACGCGATAACTCTCACGGAATCCTCGTCGTTCCGCAGAATCGCGACAATTCAAGCGCACTCACCTCTCGGTCGTCGTTGTCGTCGTTCGGCGTTTCGATGCGGACGCGATCTCCCGCGCTGCGCGAATCCGCGCGAGGAATCTCCCTTGCGTCGCGGGACGAGAGAAACCGTAAACACGCACGCACGCACGCACGTAAGGCACGTAGGCAGAAACACGCGCGAAACCCGAAAGCGCGTTCGTCTTTCGAACGCACGCGCGGAGCCGACGAGCGCCGACAGCGAATCACCGGAACGCCGTCCCGCAGATTGCCGCTTACCCGGCGGAGCGCGCGCTCTCCGCGAGCTCCCCACGAGGCGACCGTGCCGCCCGCCGAGATGGCGCCAGCATCCCCGTTCCCGTCGGCGGCGTCGGCTTCAGGGCTGCCAGATTGGGCTATTTAACGCAAATTGGGCTATCTAGAGAACTCTTGTGCGGTATAAATTTTTCAAACGAGGATTTCCGCATTTTGCTATTTTTTAAGCCACGGTGTAAAATATAATTTTTATGTAATCTTACAATTATATCTTACAGTACACCGTGTCTTGAGCGAAAATACTCAATTCATCTGGGTTTGAATTTGTGGAAACACCGATAGTTTGGCACTATGAGATTTGCAACACTGGTTTACAAATCTATGGCTGCATTCTACGCTTGCGCCGCACAGACAAGGAACGCACTTGGACATTGCACGACAGAGATGCCAGGTCTCAGCTTTGCACGAACACGACGAAATGGCACGTCGGTGTGACGCTTCGACAAATTGACGAGCGCCAAGCGCCACACTGACGTGCCTTGTCGTTGTGTCTGCACAAAACCAAGGCCACGATTTGACATCTTTACACAGTCCTCTTCTTGTCTGATCGTTATTGATAGCTTTTATGAGCGGGTAGTTTTAAATTTGTCTTATGGTATCTATATCGTGTGCAATTTAATAAATATGATATATATATTGTATATTACAATAGTAAAGATGGGTAAATGGGGTAAATATAAGAAACGTTTCCAAAAGAAATGGTTAATAGAACCAGAACTGAAGAGTAAGTATCAAATCTGTACTGTTTTAACTTTATTTTTTTCTGTTTAATGCTTCTATTATATTCTTTGAGATTTAAGTTTATATATGCCCAGTGAGAAATAATAGTTGATAGAATAGATGTTGAATTAGACGTCGAATGCGTCGAAGAGAGGTCTAATTCGACGTCTTTTCATTTTTACTGTGTCCATAGATTGGCTTGAAGAAAGCAATGAGATTGATGTGTTGAATGGCAAGCAGGAAGCATACTGTAAACTATGCAAATGTTATTTGCGTGCAAAGCATAGTGATCTTATCGCCCATAAGAAATCTAATAAACATTGCGAGAAAGAGCAAGTCCTAGACAGAAGAACACAGTCTTCGATGCGACAGCATGGTTTATTATCATATTATATGATATTATATTATATCATATTATATGAGATACGAAAAAAAAGCGATATTGGGCTACATTGCTAGGGAATGTGCGGATTTTGGGCTAGCTCAGCTCGCTCTAGCGGCGGTTTCTGCGGCACACATTCTGGCAGCCCTGGTCGGCTTCGGGGAACGTCGCGTCGCGGCCGTCGCGGGATGACTGATGACTGATCCGCGCGACCGTCTGGACTCCGAGCGGATCCGAGCTTAATTAATATACCGTGGACTCTCGCGTACATTTACATGTCGTTATATGCACACGCTATATAGTGAGCGTAATAAACAAGTAAAAATAAAATTGAGTAAAAATAGAAAACGCAATATTATTTAAAAATAAAAAGAATTAACCCATAATCTAAGAATAATAAAAATTTGACCATAATCTAAGAATAATAAGAATTTGGTCATGATCTTGGAATAATGATAATTAAGCCCATATGTTTGATGTAAATGGAGCAAAATAGCGGAACCTACAACTCTCTATTCATCTTTTAATCTAAAGAAAGAAACGGATTCCTATCGTTTTCCTTCTATTTCTTAAATTCGTTTTTTATTTTCTAATATTTCTATTCACATTCTTTAAATTAAATTTTTCTTTCTATTCCTTAATTAATTATAATTTCTTTTCATCCATGCGCAAAACTTGAAACTTAAATTTTTCTTGTTCCTGAGTATACTTTATTCTATTTTACAAGAGTCTGAATTTTAGTTCTTTTTTATATATAATACAGGATTTTTAAATTAAATTAAAATTCTTTAATGTATCCGATAAAATCTCACGCACACACATACCTACACACACAGGCATAAATGGTTTTTTCACGTTTCCCATGTAGTTATTTCAAGTAAAGGATAGCATCAGCTCTCTTTTTATATTGTTACGTATATATTTTAATTACGCAAATTTCTATGAACGGAAATGATCATGATACATCACGCTAATATGTGTCGGAACGCCAGTTCAGGGTTCGAATTTATTGAGAACTTATAAATTAAACGAAGTATATAAACGTTAATTAACGCCTAATTATATTTATATTAAAATTTGTACCTTCTTAGGTTAAAAAACATCTATATACAGCGATACGGAGCGATGAGAAGTATCCTTCACGCCTGCAACACCGGCCTTTCGTGCTTGCCCTCCAACGAATCGTTAACAGATGCATAACCAGTGCCACCCTGTAAAATAACGAAAATGGATATTACTGTCTGCGCCAATTATTTGTTACACTGTATCTATATTACTTACCCTCTGTAGAGGGATGATATCAGACGGGGTCAATTTGGAATTATCTAGAGGGTTGATCCAATCCTTCTTTATTAACTTTTCTACACACTCCATCGTGACCACGTCGCCGCTGTAAACACAAGACATTTGAACAGTTAAGCAAGACGATGAAAATCGATAACTTGCCACTGAAGCAAGGCGGAAGAATATTTCATTATTCTTACGTGGTTCTTATCACGGCACACGGAACGTTGTTGCCCAAAACGTCGTGCGTAATGGGGCACATGTATCGCGCCTGTTTGACAATAAGCGATCTCTTGTCGTCCGGGTCCTGAACCACCGTGAATTTTATCGGAATCAGATCCTTCACTTTCAACGGCTTTCCACTGACAGGGCAATAAATGGTCTTGTCCGGCTTCTGTAAGGTGAGTTCCTTCACCCCCGGGGTCTTCGAGGGTATCCAGAAGCTCGGCAGCACCTTGTCCTTGCCGTTCTTCATGTTGGAGACCGACTCTCCTCCGTCCGTCGTACTAGGCCCGCTCGACATGATGATTTTTTCACCCTTCAAAAAATTCTGCAACTTCTTCAGCTCTTCATTGGCCGTCTGTTCCTGCGACTGTTCCTATAATAAATACAGCAATGTGAGTATGTCGACTGTTCAAGCTTTCTGATAATTTTAAAGCGCGCCCATAACCTCACCTCTTCCTTCTGCTTCTGCTTCTCGTATTCCTTCAGCTTTCTCGCGTATTCCCTCTTTTTGGTCAGGATGTACTCCAATATCGCCTCTTTGTCGAACAGATAGCCGTCTTTCCTGCGACAACGGAACGTGGATCGTGAGAAACAGAGTGCGCGAATACGAAGCACAAGAAAAAAAAATATGCGTCACACACAGTTCCTGAGATACTTACGTGATCACTGGATTCCTGCAGGGTTGCAGAGTCAGGCAACAGCAGTCGAAATCCTTGACGGAGTCCTTGCCCACTCGTTGAGTGTTGGTGCCATAACCTGACGCCGCGGCGTCCTTCTTCTTCTCGTGATACGTGTACACCGCGCCCGCGGTACAATTCCTCGCGTGCCGCGTCATCGCGATCGCGAAATTACGAAGCGATCCTTCTGCCCGAAGAAAATGTCACTCGTGTCTCTTTAACGTTCACCTCGGATCCAGTTGGAGCCGTCAACAACGAGCTGAACGAGCAACAAGCGTCTCGCTCGAACTCGAAGTCTCGATTGTCTCGAACCAGCACGACGTCGGCCATCTTGGGTCGCATCGATAGATCGCGCTCGGGTTGGTCGGCGCGAACGGCAGCCATTAAAATTTGCCTCGTTTTTGTTACCGTCATTATTTCAAATAGGTTAGAAGAGTAGGAGACTACAATGTAGCGTCTTCACGCTCCTAGAAATGCAACGTAATATTATTTCAGGCTATTCGAAATTTTATGGGACAATGGAGAAAGCGATGGAGAGCGACGGTCAAGCGTCCTTACGTTATATCCGTCGCAGACGCGATGCCACTTCTCTTATTAACATTATTTTCCGAATAAATTAAAAAATAGTTTAATGCAGCGTCACCCTCATTCCAGAAATGCGCGAATAACATTTTTCTGCAAATTATCCAAAATTCTACGGAACGTGGAAATGATGTACGAG